>NC_071405.1:60394926-60404926 GCF_017976375.1 Cuculus canorus | reverse complement strand
TTATGAAACAATGTGGGGATAATTGTCTTTGGTAGCAATTAGCTAACAGGTTTGTTCAGTGCTATTGGCAGAGGCATCCATCATCCCCTCCCTGACCACACTTTTTTGTCTACTGTGGACTATGGAGATCAATAGAATTCTGTATAGTGGAAATCACCCCAGCTTTAATGAGCTGCAAGTCTCAGTCAGTCTTGGTTTTGTGTTTTTAATTTTTCCCCTTTAAAATGGAAAAAAGCTTTCCCTCTGGGAGAGAAGAGTACTGTAGCTGTACTATTACTTTCACTAATCAATTCATGGTGCTAAATTGTTTTGCTTCTACAAAAATGTATGGATGATAGAGATCAGAAGCATGCAGCGTATTGCTCCAGTAGTACTCCGTTCTACTAAAACACATCTTTATTACAATACAGAGTACTGCTGTATTATACAAATTACTTGTTTGGTATTATCTTTGTCTCTAGTGTGTAGACCTCAAACCATAGAATTACACAACACAAAGGATTGAAAGATTTCACGTAATGCATATATTATTTAAAAAAGACACACGCACCGCACTTTACAATAGTCTGTTTAGAATATAAAGAAAGTATGTTTTGGCTGTGCTTTTAAACACTGCATGTTGTATCAGGTGAAAGTTGTTTATAGTGTGTGCATCTTCATAAGCAAAAGTTTTAGGGAAGGGTTTTTTTGTTTGTTTTTAAAGGATCAAAACCTAGAAAAGTGAATCTGTAAGCTGAGGAATATGGGAGTAGAATTATCACTCAGAAGAAATATTTACATTTCTTTTTGCAAGGTAGGCAACAAAATCTGTTGAAAGCAAAAAAATAAATATTTTATATAAAAGGGCATCATTGGTACTAATGGTAGAGAAGTGTTCTACCAGTTGGTCAGTATTCCTAGGAATGGAGCTTCTCATTATAGAATTTAGAGTAACTAACAGTACACCACCTTTGGTGCTCCTTCTAAAGTAAGTATGGAGCATAGACTTAAATGCTGTCAAAGAACTTTCAAGTATAGTGTGAAATTGTACAATTTGTAGCCTAGTCTTCTTCCATTCTGGAAAATGGTCTTATTGATTTGATAGCCATTTTTTTTGTTTTCCGGTGACTTTGGTCTTAGATTTGAAAATACTATGCTATCACACCGAATTCACTATTTATTCAGTCTAATGCTGTTGCAATCAAAAAATATTGTTGAGTTCTCTACAATTTTCTTACATGAAGTAATAGTGCTTAGAATTGACCTCCATACCGTTACTGTTTTGTTAAGTATATCAAAGACAACTATGCTGTAGTAATCACCATTCCACATGTTTTCAAAGCAAATACACTGTTTATGGATGTCAACAAAATATAGGCTGTTAGTGTTTTTACTGTTTGGGTTTGAGTAGGGGAGCCTTGTGTGCCGGTTTTCAGTCTGTGACAATCTTGAAGTTCTATTGGGATTCCAAACAACTGGAAGACTGTGCTCTCTTTATATATCCTTCGACTTAACTAAGTTCAAAACCTATTATTCTACTAGACAGTGTAATAATTCTTCTGCCTATTACCTTATTAAACCTTTCAGATTATTCTATCAATGTATCGAAGAGTAACTCCAAAGAAAACTGAGGGGCCAGGGGGAGAGGGTAGCTTGTACAAGTATAATGAAACCCTATAAACGTAACATCATATATTGCAGTTATCTGTGTATCCTAAAAAGAATAGTAAAATTGATGTTGCCATTAAAATAGATAAATTCTCTGCTTGGAGACATAGACTCCTTTCAAGATACTGAATTTCAGGTATTGAATTCCAGAGTGCGGAACAATATTCTAGATGTCATCTAATAAATGCTAAGCAAAGGTGATAATCACTTGCCTTGATCTACTGGCTCTACTCCTTTTAGTAAAGCCCAAGTTACTGGTTTTTGCCTTCTCTGCCACATTATAGTGCTGTCTCATGTCCAGCTGGCTGTCCCACAAGGACACCCAGGTCCTTTTCTGTAGAGCCCCCAGCCAGTTTGTCCCAGCCTGCATTGTTACCAGGGATTCCTTCCCAGGTACAAGGCTCTGCCTTTGCCCTTATTAAATTTCATGAGATTCCTGCTGGCCCATTCCTTTAGCCTGTCTGTCTAGGCCCCTCTGAATAGCAGCCCTGCCTCACAGTTTGGTGTCATCTGCAAATCTGAGGAAAATATACTGTTTTGCATCCTCCAAGAGGTTGGCAAAGATGTTAATCAGGAATAGAAATACATAATTGCAACTACATAAAAAGGAACATTTGCAGAAACTTTACTCATACCTTTTCTACCCTCTTTTTATTTACACTTAGATAATAATGTAAAATACAGTCTCAAGCTTCTTCTGTATGACTACCTGCTATTGATCATTAATGTGACGGTAACATGTATATAAGGTCAGCCTACCCTCCCACCTTTCTCTGCTTTCTCTTAGCTATTTCATAAGCAACTTTAAAGGAAAAACCAATATTATCAGGCTTTCTACACTCAGCTGTTGCTGAAATGTTTTAGAAAAAAGGCAATGAGATGTAGTTTATATCCTCAAGATGAGCAGTTCAGCAGAGCACTGCTAGTATCCATTGCTTCTGTTGAAATGCATCTACAGTCCATTTGCCAAGGAAAGGCAGAGAGATGGAACTAGAAAACAGTTCTAAAACAAGCATTCTGGAGCATTAAAAATTGCACATTACAACTACCTTTATTAAATTTTAGACCGAATGTATAATAAAAGGAAATGCAAAACTCTGCGTTCAAAATTGTCTAGTATATTTATGCAGCATATATAACATAAATAATCCATTTGCTCTGAGAACAATACCTAAATGTGGGGCCCTTGTATGTCAACAATCCTTAACAATCTAAAATTAATTCCAAAGTTGTATCACCTCTGCTAAAAAATTCTTCATACATATTTTTTAAATTAATTTAAACTGTAAAAAAGCTCTTAAACAATTGTTTAAATCTCCAGGGATTAAAATATATGTTTGAATAAGTCTTATTCCACATTTTCCCTGATTTCAAAGTGTTTGTTACCTGATACGTATACTGTACAAATATGCTTCCTCTTTCAGAAGTGTATTATCATTGATTAGTTATCGGACTGCATTAATGCAGAATCCACAGGAATAAGGATTTGTTTTCAGTCTGTTCCTTGAAGTTATGTTAAAATACAGTAAAATATGTTCTGTTGTACTTTTCTGTATGTGTTTTCCAGCATAGATGAAATTTTGTTCAAGCTGATTAGTATCAGAAAACAGGGACTTTTTACTTAAGAGTACTTTGCTGGGTGACTTCCGACTGTGGTCTACTATGTTTGAATTCTGTTGACTGACAGTTGGTTTCACTTTTCAAAAAGGTAAAGTTGCATAAATTACAATTTCTTTGCATTTGCACATATATTATTACACACAGAGAGAGTCTTGAGAAAGTGTCATTTTTAATACTGACCAACAATGGTGTTTCTAAACAAGTATTTATACTTACTCTTAATTTTTCCATTTCTCCTGCTTCCTATCTTTGGATTTAAACTGATAATGCAGACTATTTTTACAAAGACGACGCAAGAAGTCCACTAGATGTTTAAGCTGTGCTCCCCTCCCTGGGAAATAAAAAAAAAAAAAGAAAGTACAGTTTTTTATGTAACTCATCACTGTACTTCTTCTTCTTGACTGTGGGAAACATCTGTCTTCCTTTAGTTGCCTTAGTGAGAATGGAAAGCTAGTAAGATAGGGACAGCTTTCAGTGCAGATAGTTGCATTAGTGAAAACAAATTCTGCCTCCTTAAAACAGAAACAAAAAGGATTCCTCTGCTTGCATGTCCAGAATGGCTTCTGTCTCCAAAATCATAGTATACTCTATTTTTTTTATCTGCTTGTCAGTATTTCACTTGGTCTGTTTTTAGGAATAAGGAACTATTTTTCCTTTGCCATTAGATTGACTGTTAACAAGCTGCTTTTTTAATTTGCCACATAATAGTCTTGTCATGTAGGGAGGAATGCTGTTACAGAACAGGTCTCATGCAGGTATTCAAAGCAAATTTGTAAGTCAAAATTAGTGACTGAATTAGAACTCTTGCTGAAGAAATGGGGAAGTGGTTCTAGAATCCAAATGCTGGATGCATACAAGCAGCTTATTTCACCCCCTTAACTCTTGTATGAGGAAAAGCGCTGCAAAACAGAAGCAAGAGACTTAGGCTATAATGCAAAAGAGTAGTTTTCATGTGACCTGTTTTACTATATGCTTTCAACATTAATACTGACAAAATTTAGTGAAGTCAGCACCCTTGGTCTTTCTTTTCTTTTTATATGTGGGAAAATATTTGTGTTTATTTCCACTTATTCTGGACAGCATGCGCAACTGAAATGAATGTTGCTGATATGACCAGGTTTCTAACCGCTACCCCCCACCTTCTTTTTGATTATCTTGAAATACTAGCTTATTCAGTAGCCATGCTTGAGTTTTGGTCCAAATACTACTCCCAGTTTACAAATGAAACAATTGAACCGTGAACAGGTTAATTAACTTGACCATAGTCCTATAGAGAGCTTGTGTCAAAGTAAAGGCAAGGATTCAATCTTGCACTTGACAGGCATGGATTTATGAGAGCTAGATACTTCTGAATCCACATGTAGTCATTCCCTGCTTGCTCTTTAAGCTAGAAAGGGAAAAATGGGTGAACACAAAATGAAGGGCAATTTTTCTTTTTAACCTCGAAGTCTGTTGTCCACTTTTTCAGAGAAAATTCAGTAGCATTTCTGTAACACTGAGCAAGGCTCAGTCTTCCCATTTCTGTGTAAATGTCTGATAAATGCAGCCTCAGTAGTGCACTGATACATCGGTGCTGGAGGGAATTTTTCTTGAGACAATATTGCTGAGAAAAGCTGTTTGCTTTCAGATCCTAGTAGTTACTTTTCTTTGGACTATTCCAACTTCTCTTTCTAGAATATATTACAAAAAGCCTAAGTAGACAAAAAACATGCTTGGTGTTAAGCGTTGCATATTGGTAAGCTACTTGACCAATATCAACTCAGGTTTTAGATTGTGGTCGTCAGCTATAGGAAGTTGTTTCTGTTTATAGAAATGTATATATTCAAACTCTCAGGAGGTAAACATCCTTTAGCGTTAGATGCGTTTTTTCCTTCACAGGTTAACTACCCTCTGTGTAACTATTGCTACTTCAGCATAACTTTGCAACAGCAGCAAGGATGGGCCTTGCTGTTTTCTCTAAAAATGTGTTTCACCACAAAAAGCCCAATATAAACTTATTTTCAAACCTTCCTCTAGCATATGAGGTCTCACACAAAAAAAACCCAAGACTGACCCTATAGCTCAGGAACCAAGAGTGGGAGGGGAGAGGCAAACACTTAGTATGAGTGGATGCCTGTTCAAATATAGATGTTTTCTTACTCTTGGTCAGAAAATGTCAGTGTACAAGAGTGAACAGCAAGTTAACATTAAGACAACGCACCAACCCACAATGCTTTGTCTGTGAAGTATTTTTTAGCTAACAACTACCCCTTCCCAAAGATGAAGTTGATACTCAACGGAACCCATTTTTTGTCAGTAGAAGATGTGAAAGCAAAAACGATGGGAGATCCTCAACAGCCTTTCAGAAAACAATCTGCAGGATTGCTTTGTAAGTTGGCAGCATCATATGCAGCGGTGTGTCAACTTAGATGGGAACTATTTTCAAAGTTATTTTAGTTGATTTTCTTAACTTGTTAAACAAAGACAGGCATGGTCTCCATGTTTTTGTGTCTGACTGATATGCAGCACTATGCTGAAGCACAAGCATTCATTCCTGGAACATCTCACTACCAGTTGTGTGCTGAATAACTACAGCATCCGCATCCTTTGTATTGGATGAGCTAAAAAAGCATTGTGACTTCACTTTACTCTACTTCAGAATTACTCTGCTTGAGCAAAAAGCTTAAAAACTAAGTAGGATGCTGAATGCAGTCCCCAAAGGGTGTTACTGAGACATCTCAATTAAAAAGTTGACTATACAACCAAGTGCGGGAAGAGTTATCTGAAAGGGACATCCAAATGTTTGACATCCTCAGTACTGTCATATGAGGCAATGAAAAGCAGCAAAGAATACTGAAAAGCAGTTGAAAAAGCATTGACAACCAATTACAAACATTTTGATGAGGGCTGTTGTTGGGATTGTTTTTTCCATGTAGGATATGTGACCTTGAAATCTCTTCTTAGGTTAGGTGTTCCAACCTTTAAGTTAAAATAAAACAAACTCCAGGTTTTCTTCATTTTTGGGGGTCTCCTTTCTCTAAAACATGATGAAGCCTGCAAGGAATAAACTTACCTGAGTTTAATCATTTTGACAAAGGAGATTAGAACCTACTCATGAAAAATCACAAGAACACAAACAGGGCAACAAAGTATAATGCTTTCAGCTAAGATCTCTTCTGATTTTTAAATTGATAGTTAAACATTAGGTAGGCCAGACTGTGCAAAATATATATGTAGAACTCTCAGACAGGGAAGAAAGATAAAACATCCTGGTCCTAGTCAGTCGCATTGCTTCACGGTAGTAGTGTGGTCAGCACTGTGCTCTTTTATGCCTTCGAGACTCTGATTCAGCTGAGCAACAGAACTCTGGACTCCTGGGTTAAACCGCAGCTGTATAAGGGAGATGTTTATCAGTGGAGGTGAGTTCACTAGAGGGCTGATAGGATGGTAAAGGTGCTGGAGCACCTCCCCTGTGAGAAGAAGCTAAGAGAACTGGGGCTTTCTCAGTTGGGAGAAGAGATTGTTTCACAGGGGCTGAAGGGCATACTGCTGATAGCAATGGGGAGGTTATTAGGAAGAGAGATGCAGGCTGTTGACAGCAATGACATGATAGGATGAGAAACAGGTATAAATTGAAGCAAGAGATGTGTACAACTTAAAAACTTTAAATAACTTTTGTGCTCTATTAACATTACTTATTCTAGAATGCTTTATGTTTCCCTAAAGTAGATGCTCATTTCTATAACTTTAATTTTACAGCAGATTTTAAAGATGAAAGGATTTTTAAATATAGTTAACCCTCGAACTTGTTTTGGTAGACCTTAAAATTACAGTGTTACAACAATTAGTGCTGTTATGCAAAGTTTATTGCATATGTATGAGTAAAGAAAGAAGCATGATCTAGGTGTGATTATCTGAGGAAAAGTCCTACAGAGATTGAAATTGAACATAGTAACTGTAATTATCTGAAAGGAAGTCTATTACTGTATGATAAAACTGTCAAAATAATGATTGAGGGCTCCTACAAATCATGCAGAAGATCAATAAAGCTAATCCTACGTCATAGCTTGAGAATTTAGAAATTGTATTTTGACCTTAATTCACGATGGAGCCATTCAAAACATACTTAATAAATGAGTTATAGTACTTCTTCTTAATTAAAAATTAGAACTATTCCTCAATAGTTCTCCCCAGTGAAATAGGGAATATATTTCCAGTCCATAGGATGTGCATGTTATTTTACTGATTGCTTACTCTTTTAAAGGAATTTTTATTTGACTTTGATCTAATATTCATGTACCTTAAATTTGCAGTGATGCCTCTCCCAAAAAAATTCTTTGTGGCTCAACAACCCTGTTTGAGGTGGTTAAAAACAAAACCTAGTCCTTTTTTTTTCCCCGTGATGTACTTTATTCTGCATTCTGCTATCCTACTATATCTGAATGCCTTCCAGTAGTGTATTAGGCTGTATGACTGCTTATCTGTCACATTTTGTTTGTTCTCCTCTTTTCTCCCAGGGAGGTGAAGCTTACTCAGTGTTTGATTTGGTGGATAATGCTTTGTTTTGGTTTGGTATACATATATAAATGTTAGATGTTTTTAGGACAAAGTGAAAGAGGTGTGCCTTTCACAGGGAGTGGGGGCCTTGTGTTCACTACACAGTCCCAAATAGGCTATTCAGAAGAATCTCCATTTTTTACTTTCTTCACTCCCCAATATGTGTACATTTCACTCTTGTAGCATGAGTTGTGTTAGAGTAGACTGATACACCATGCACTGTTTGGCTAAAATGCCATTTATGTGCAATCTTCTCATGAAGATGAGTCAGGAGAATGTTGCAGGATGTAGATGGAATTGTGCCTTTTACATTACTGTTCCCTAAATAATGTGTGTGTCTAGCTTTTTTAGTTCAAGTTCCTAAAACATTTTGATGAGAGGTACTTTCAGTTTGGCATGTGGTCCTCCAATAGGTGCCGGAATAAATCTTTGGTAAAACAGTAGGTTTTACCATCATGCAGTTATAGCATCACTGATCTAATTAATTTTTTTGACTGAATCACATTATGTTTTAATGTGATAATTGTCATACCAGATCAATTAGTCATTTTTTCTAAATCATAAAACAGTTAATTTAGGTAACAGTTGCTGCAGCTATGAATGCAGCCCGAGTCATGGTAAGTTTCATAGACCTTCATTGAGAACATTTTTCTCCCAACTCTGCCCCTCTCAGTTAAAATCTAGTTAAAAAGTTGCTTCTACCCATCATACTGCAAGATGGGAAAACAATAAAGGTCCTGTAAGTCTTGTCAACCTTCAGAAAGTGACAAAACAGCTATACATTTTTCTATAGGCTAGGATTCTGTGTTTGACAGTAGGTAGTACTGGGTATTTTGGCAAATGGGGTTTTTTTGTGGTGAGGAGTGGGGAAACAACAATTCTTCACAGTAGGCACTTACAGATAATCTTTACGCTATATCTTTTGTCTCCCAAGGAAGTTCTTAAAGCAAGTGCTGGCTTTTGTTCTGTGTCACTTCAAAAACACTGGTTCTTTTCTGAGAATTGCTACTCTTGCTACTCTTCCAAATTTCTTGGGTTCATTTTTGTTTTGAATATCCGCAATTCTAAATATCCAGCATTTTTTAGATCCTGTGATGTCTTCAGCCCTGATGTTTTGTATGTATGACTTTCATAAACACGCACCTTTTCATAGAAAAAAGTCTAAGTGCTTTTCTCAGAGTTACTTGAGTGTTCGTGAGTGTTCTGACACTCAACAGAAATGGTAATCAGGCAACTTCTTTTGTGGTGTCTGTTTTTTTTGTGTGTCGTCTAAAATAAATATTTCACGTGCCTGAGCCCCGTAAGTTTTTTCAGGACACCACTGATTCTTTTCAGACTTGGAACCCCTGGTAGTTCAGTGGACATTTTTGAGATAGAGTGACAGAAGTAAATGTGGTGGTGGTAGATGAGCCTAAGCAGGAGGTATCAATTATAGGGAGATTGGTGCTATTTCCAGGTCCATTTTCTCTTGTTCATCATAATTAGAGTCAGTTGTTAGCGAATGCGCAAACTTATTTCAGCCAATTTAGAGACTTCTAAAGTGTACAAGTAAGTAACCTGTTTCTTCTACTGTGCATTACTGAATGCCATGATTTGGCAATATTTTATGTGTTTCACTCTACTCTGGTGTCTTTGAAGGTCTAACCTCCAAATGTTAAGCCCCAAGTTCTACATTTCATACGGCTGTGGAATACCCTAATTCAGATTAGTTTTAGACTGGGAATTGCAATGTAAAGAAGATGTAACTGTATCTGTTCCCTGTGTTGTTTTCTTTAGGAAAGCCAGAAACAACTGAAGGATCAAGTAATTGAAGCAGCTTTTTAAAAAGAATTTTGAATTAGTATTTTGAATCCTAATACAATTACTCCCAAGCTTATCTTCAAAGCTATAGACTCTCTTGCCCATCCCAAGTTCTCAAATCAAAACATCTACTTTTCTGAAGAACTTTTTTCTTTCTCCCTGCTTTAGGGTGCATTCTCTTTTTTTCTCAGTGCTTTCCCTAGCTGCTGACACATTACAGAACTATTTACTTGCATTCAGTATCAAGAATTGCTTGATTTACAGTTAATTTTATGTTTCTTTTAAGACTGGTAAAACAATTCATTAGGCAAAATGAAGAGGCACACATATCACTTAGAAAATTCTTCTCAATCTGCTATTGAAGCGTATATTCATTTAGCCTTAATCTTATGCTCAG